>NC_031976.2:3883607-3884828 GCF_001858045.2 Oreochromis niloticus | reverse complement strand
TGATTTGTGTATCCATATTTGAGTTTGTGTGTATCTGTTGGCTTTTCTTATTTGTTTTTTTTTCTAAATGTATTTTTATTTTATTTTTTCACAGGTGAACAACAATTAGTTTTCAGCGAACTTAACCATGTTCCTTTTTATTCAGCTTGTCATTTTACCTTTCCAATATTTTCACTTAAGTTATTACTATTCTGCTCAATCATAGTATCTGTTCTAAATCATTGTTATTAAGCTATATTGTAGGATTTCTGCTAAATCATAGTATTTGTACTATATTATATTTTTCTTTCTAAATATAGCATTTCTGCTATAGAATAGTATTTCTGCTATGTTATAATATTTGTGCTAAACTGGAGTATTTTTGCTAAAACATAGTATTTATTTAAAATTACAATATTCATAGTATATTACAGTGTCTCTTTTAAATCACAGCATTTCTGCTATGTTGTACTGTTTTTCTAAATCATAGTATTTCTGTAATGTTTAAGAATGTTTGGCTAAATATATTCTTTCTGTTATCTTATACTATTTCTCCTAAATTCTTGTATTTTTGAGAAGTTATCGTGTTTCTGTTACGTTACAATGTTTCTGCTAAGTTCTGCTATGCTATTGTATTTCTGCCAAGTATTATGTTTCCTCTAAGATATTGCAGTTCTGCTAAGTTACTACATTTTAGCAAATTTCCTTTGCTTCTGCAGTTTTTACAATTTCTATAACTTTTCAGCTTTTTCAGCTATTTTTAGCAGACAGCTTCAGCATTACAGCATCCACACTGCATTTTCGCAGGAAATGCAAATTTTTCTAGTTATTCTAGTTGCCAATTTTGTACTTTTTTTGGCACTTAACTACTTCCACAATTTTCAGCCGATTTTCACCGTTCAAATTTTAAACTATTCTGCTATTTCTGCTAATGTGCGCTATATCTTTTGGTATTTTTGCTGTTATACTTTTAAACTATTAAGCTTTTATGCAATTTTTGTCCCATTGAAATGAATGGAAAACTTCCAAAATTCTGCTAAAATTTGCTCATTTTTGAAACTTGACTACCTCCTCATACTTTCACCTAGAACAGCCATTCAAACTTTAAAATGTTTTGAAATTATTGGGATATTCCTGAGTGATTCAGCTTTTTCATATCTGTTACAGTTTTCATCTTATCCCTCTTTAAGTTTGAGTTTCATTTTTGTGATTTTCACAAAATACATGCGTTGTTATGGTTGC